>NC_080051.1:16254677-16292177 GCF_026212465.1 Amaranthus tricolor | reverse complement strand
TTTTAATATTTCTTTAATGTTTTTTGGGTGTTTTTATTCATACCAATAATGAAACCTTAACCAAACTGAATTTCGAATATTTACGCGTGGGTCCTAGGCGGAGTCCCCCTTTGACTTACTCTCAAAATCGGCCATGACAATTACACTACTGTGAAACTGTGAGAATGGCCTAGATGAGAATTAAATATTAAAAAGTAATAATTTTTATGTTTTATTATGGTCGTTATATTTAAGTTTTTACGCAATTTAATGTGTTATTTTAATCATTTATACATTGAACTATACACATTTAAAAATTTTAAAAAGTTAATATTATGAGAGTACGCGATTAGACGATTCAAACAAAATCTCAATTGACTATATTTTTTCTTACACATTAGCCACAATATGTAAAATAAACTTGAATGATAAATAATATCAATAACCACAATATAGCGAGTATTTTAGAATAACAAAAGTACTTACTTTTCAGCTAAAATAAGATAAAATTTCAAGTGTCGTCGCTCTTAGTGATGAGCAAACATATTGTTATTAGAGCTATAAGTTATTACCCAACATATTTAAAAATCTAACGTATACGTAACAATCATACAATGTTATAAAAAAGTTGGAACATTTCAAATGTTAAGTTATTAGAGATCTGACAAATGGAATAATTTTATTGATTTCTTATTAATTACATGACAAAATAATTTACGAAATAATAAATCATACAATGTTATAAAATAGTTGGAAAATTCTAAGTGTCAAGTTATTAGAGCTCTGACAAATTAATTATTCTTATGGGTTTCTTATTGATTACATGGCAAATTAATTTAGGAAATAATAAAAATTTAAATAATCATAAGTTTACAATAGGTATAATTTATTGACATATTTAAAAGTTATGTTAAAAATAATAATGTGACACAAACACTTTATAAAAATATTATTTTTTAAAAAATTTAAAAAATATTAAAAGATAATAAAAAGAAATTCTTTTTTTAAATAAATGAAAAACACATTTACAAATAAAATTTTAACATTTAATTTCTAAGAAAAATACAAATCATATAATTTAATAAAAAGATTAAAAAAGATAAATAACACTCTGTAAAGAGTCTTTTCAAATAAATTAATGTAATAGGTTACAATTGATTATGTGAGTCATGCGGTTAATAATAGATGATTTTTATAGTAACTAACAAGGAAACATTCAAATCAAATTATTTATACTAGCAATTCTTAATGCAATTTTTAATGTAACTAAGTAATATATTTTTATGATGTAATACGAGTTGTTAATAAAGACATATAGTGAAATGCATAAATGTAAATATAAATTATAATATTTTAAAATATAAATTATATTAACCAACACCAATTAAGGAAGCTTTGAAAGGTAAACAAGAAATCAATCGCCGCCTACAGTTGATTCGCGTTTAGTCAATTATTTTACTCCATTTAGGTGAATATCTAAAGTAGAAACTATCTTAATCTCTCTTTCTATTCTTTTCATTTTTATCTTTATACGTCTCCGATATCTTACAATTAACGCTATGTTATTGTTATTGATTTGTATAATTAAATCTTTGTTTATTAATTCTTCGTTTAATAATTTTTTGTTTATCAGAGATAAGGAAGAACGTGAATTTATGCCTATTTTTCTGAAACCTTTCCATATCGATGAAGACAGAATTGTGAGATGATGTTCCGTTTGAACGAGTGAAATCCGAGTATAGCATTCAACAAATACGCGTAATTGTTAAGAAAATATGCTAAACGTGTTTTAATTGGCTGAAATTTTTGAAATAGATCGTGCTATATTGAAATCAAATGGTGTTTTCAATCTAATATGAGTTATCCAATAGTAAATTTTATTTGAGCAAAAGGGGTAATATTTAAAATTAGATTTAATTAATTTTTATATTTAATTATAATGTTTCTTAAAAAAAATTTAAACATGAACTATAACTAAATATGTGTAAATATAATTTATAATAAAATATACATTCTAAAATTTTAGCTTGAATAAGTCAATAAGAGTTTTATAGCGTATTTCATAATACATTCAAAGACATTATTCTATTAAAGATGATAAAAACCTCTACCCATAAACATCATACAATCTATTAATTAATAGCAAGTGACAAATTTTGGATGATTGTGCTATTTGTGATTTTTTAATTGAATTTAAAATGTTTACATTGCAATTTATTAATTAAGAAATTGATTAATGATCATATCAATTAAATATTTACACAACTTAATCGTATGCTTTTGTGTGTATATATATATATATATATATATATATATATATATATATATATATATATATATATATATATATATATATATATATATATATATATATATATATATATAATATTAAACCTCAAAGTAAAAATGGAAACAAATTAATTAATATTTAACATCAGTCAATCACAATGTGTAAACTACTATAAGTATGACAAATCCTTTTACATATACCAATATTAAATCTCTTTATCAATTACAATTTCGCATTTAAGAAAAAATATTAATAATTATTATAATTAATTTGCATTTAAGGAAAAAATATGTATTATTACAGTTAATTAATTAAATAAGAATATTGAGGAGTTTAATTGTGTCAATAAAACATTTTATATTTTATATGTAAGGAATTATTTTTCAAAAAGTATATTAATTTAGTTTATTAAATGATGTTTGAATTAGGTTAAATTTTTATTAGGTTAAAATTAAAATCAAATAAATAATTTGAAGCAACTGAAAATAAGCGTAACTCATTCATGAATAGTTGGTTTATTTTATTTAATGAAATAGACCATCAAAAATATATTTTAGTTTAAATATTTTAGTAAGTTCTAAAGTTATCCAAAGTAATTTATTTTATTAAAATATATAAGATTTACATATTTTTTTTAAACAAAAGAATATATTTTTCTTATATTATTTTTTAAAAATTTAATTTATATATATTTTCATATTAAATTCCATACATGCACGGCTACTAAACTAGTTAAAGTATATATAAAGAAAAAAAAAAGAAGTAATATATAAATAGAAAATGTCGAAGCTTCATTTGATTTTAGTAGTTGAAAAACCATCAACTATTAAGTTAACTAATGAATATTCACCAAGAGTGCACCAAACATATACAAACACAACTATCAATTGCTCAAAAAAGTCGTAAGAGTATACACCTAAAATAATGTGCATAGAAAATTGTAGCCATCACTATTAATTTACATAGCTTGTTAGTTAGTTTTTGTTAATAATGTATTAAAAATCACTTAATACCATGTCTTCCAATAGTAATGCGGCGGTTTAGAGATTTTTAACTGAAATTACACTATCTTTCATTCCCATTATCACCGTTTATTACCACCAACCAAACGGAGCGTATATGTACAAACAACACAATGTTTTAGTTCACGTAACAATGTGATAGGAGGTAACAAAACATCAATTTGCTCATAATAGTCAACAACTACTATTTTAGTTTGACGTATATTTCAAAATATGGCTATATATCATCCTTAAATTCAGAAATTAAAAACTCCATCACTAAATTACTAAAAATGATCCTTATTTTTCTCTTCATGTTACTTGTGCATTCCTCAGCTAATGAAACAAAATTTGTATACAATGGTTTCCAAGGATCCATTAATAAACTCCATCTAGATGGACTTGCAAGCATACTCCCAAATGGTGTTCTCCAAATCACCAACTCAAGTCAATCACTCCAACATATTTCCCATGCTTTCTACCCACATCCTATCTTCTTCAAACCAAACCATCTATCATTCTCTACCACCTTTGTTTTTGCAATGAATCGTCTAGCACGAACTAAAGCCCGCGATTCAGGAATCATATTCGCTATCGCTAGTTTAATTGCAAACTTCAACAAGGCCATCCCACTCACATCCTGCCTATCACCACACCATATTTTTGCTGTGGTTTTACAGGCTTCGAAAGTTAATATAAATTTGAATAGTTTAGTTCCTATCGATTCTGTTTTAGGAGCATACTATTTGGATAAAGAAGGGGTGAATAAAACTCTTGTACTAAATAGTGGTAAACCCGTACAGATTTGGATAGATTATAATGATACAGAGTTGTTGGTTAATGTAACATTAGCTCCCTTCGGGCATCCCAAGCCTAGCAGGTGTCTTTTGTCGAGGCATATCAATTTTTCGACAGCAGTACTTCAAAATATGTATACCGGTTTCTCTTATTGTACTAATCATGTGAGCTCGAATAATCAGTACATACTAGGATGGAGTTGGAACCAAAATGGGAAAGCGGAAGATTTAGACCCTTCTAAGCTTCCATCTCTTCCGCGAATCAGACATAAAAGACATGGCATACTTATTGGGTTGATTGCTGTTCTAGTCGTGCTGATAATGGTTGTTTCAGCAGGTTGGATTTCATGGAAGAAGAAGTTTCAAGAGTTGCTTGAACCTTGGGAGAAGGAATATGCTTCACAAAGATTTCTATACCGGGATCTTTATGTGGCAACAAAGGGTTTTAGAAGCTCTGAACTTCTTGGAGTTGGCGGTTTTGGTAAGGTCTACAAGGGAGTATTGCCTTCTACAAATGTCGAAGTTGCTGTGAAACGAGTCTCTCATAATTCTAAGCAAGGGATAAGAGAATTTGTGGCCGAGATTTCTAGTATGAGAAGGTTAAGTCATAGAAACTTGGTACAACTTCTAGGGTATTGTAGGAAAGAAGGAAAGCTATTTTTGGTTTATGAGCATATGGCTAATGGAAGTCTTGATAAATTCCTCTTTAGCCAAGATAAGAAATTAAGTTTAACTTGGCCTTTGAGATTGAAAATCGTTGAGGGGGTGGCGTCAGCCCTTCTATACCTACACGAGGGGTGGGAACAAGTAGTCCTTCATCGAGATGTGAAGGCAAGCAATGTTCTGTTAGATGCCAAGATGAATGCAAAGCTCGGAGATTTTGGCCTTGCAAGACTTTACGATCATAATAATGATCCTCGAACCACTCACGTGGTTGGAACGATAGGATATATTGCACCAGAGGTGAGTAGAACACAGAAACCTACCACTAAAGCCGATGTGTATGCTTTTGGAATGTTCTTACTCGAAGTGGGTTGTGGAAGGAGGCCGATTGGCATACAGCGTGAAACTGGTGAAGAGGATTTTCTAAGTGACCGCGTTTATGATTGTTGGAAGAGGGGAGAAATTCTTAAGGCAAGCGATCCTAAGATGAAAGGCGACTATCAGGAAAAGGAAATGGAACTTGTATTGAAGTTAGGACTACTGTGTTTGCATCCGAAGGCTAAGGAAAGGCCTACAATGAGACAAGTAGTTCAGTTTCTTGACGGAAGTTTAACTCTGCCTGATTTAACATCTGAATATGATATCGAAAGCCATAGTTGGTTTTGGGAAGGTTGGAGAAAAACGTATTCATTAACAACATCAAATGGAGCTGAAACTTATGGAATAATGTCGAGCACAAATTCAGTTCTACAATATGGACGTTGAGACATAGATTATTATACCAGAATTGTACAGTTATACTTATCTGTTGTAAAGAATGAAGGCTATAGATATAGATTAGGATTTAACAATGTAATTAGCAATACACTCCTATAATGTTAGCTATACATCTTATTATGTTGTGTAATTTTGTAACAAGTTCTTATTGCAGTAATGTAATGATAATTACCCATGAACCTCTTATGTAATCATCATTAGACATGTGCAATGGGTCGGATAAAGACTAAACCGGCTTCAAATAAAATGGGCACAAGTGATTCATGATAACACAAATACACAATCATGAAGTTTCATCATGCAGTCACATACATTTCATTAACAAATATAGAAGGCCAATTCACGTTTTTATGGATGCTTGGCAAAATAATAAAAATGGATTTCTATATATTAGAATTATCATGGGGAGGGATCTAATAAAAAGGTGTTGAAAATGAGAAGGGTAAGAAGCATTTTACACTCATAATTTCAAAAAAAAAAAAAATCTAAGGTTACAATCGAGCCAAAAACACTTAATTATAAGTTGTTATGTTACATAGAAAAGATACTATGTCATAAATCTGAATAATGTTCTTAATTAATAACATAGTATCTTTTTTGTATATATAGTGACTAATAAAAAATCTTTCTCATTTTAAAATTTTTCGTATTTGATCACATATATACATTGTTGTTAAAATCGCGATTCTGATCTACTATTTTATGATTTAACGATCCGACTTTACTAATTTAGTATTAATTATTTTTAATTTTTCTTATGTACCATTTTTCACTAATCTCTTTCACTTATATAAATAAATTTCAAATGTATCATCATGAAAACTTTTAAAAAATAAGTTTCTTAATCGGTTTGAAGAGTCAAAGTAATTATTAAAAAGTTTTCTTTAATTATTAAAAAGTTTTCTTTACATTCTTAAAAATAAAGTCAAAAAAACTTTAATTCATAAATTTAGACTTTTAAAATGGATAATAATGATAAGATACTATGTATTTTAATATATTTAAGTTTATTTGTAGAATCGTACGATTCTACGATTCGATTCTACCTCTGTAAACGATATCTCGATTTTAATAACTTTGTATATATATATATATATATATATATATATATATATATATATATATATATATATATATATATATATATATATATATATATATATATATATATATATATATATATATGTTAGGTAAAAGTTATTAAATATATGTTCTTTATAATAGCAGGTAAAAATTATTGTTCTTTTTTACTTGCAAAGCAATTGTCAAGTATGTAATGTCTACAATATTCTTTATAATAGTAGGTAAAAGTTATTGGGGTAAAATAGGCAATTATATCTATACTTTGTGTCAAAAAGGTTTTATCAATTCCCACAAAGGATTTTCATTTGTTATCTGAACTTTTTTATAAATCGTTTCGAATTTTCTGTCATAAATATACTTTAAAACAGTATTAAAATACCCCCAAAGTTGCTTGAAACGTATTTATATGTGACTGGACTACAATCTAAGTCTAACTAATGTAAATGACCATACACCTGTAATCTTTGACTTGACTTCTCATTCCCTAATTACTAAATTCAACCTAAACAATAATTTTTGTGTTTCAAATTACTTGCAATATATCCATCAATAATTTTGTTTACATACTTATTCCGTCCCAATTTAGTTGTAATGTTTGCTTTTTCACGCAGTCCAATATACTAATTCAATCTTTAATATCTTTAATTATATATAATAAAAAATTATAAAAATTTGATATTAATAATCCTTGCAATGAGACGAATCAAACAAGATCTCATTTGACTATGTTTTAACCTATTAATTAAAAACTAATCACAAATTAATAGTAATGAATAAATAGTGCTATTTTTTGTAATGTTGCAATTAAGTTGAAACAGATAAAATAATATCTACTTATGAAGAAAATATACAAAAGTTTAGGCCTGAAAATTATGTTATTGCCATTATCATTAACCAAAGAACCTAAGAAGTACTAATTAATTTGTACATTTATGCACATCATCGTACTGTTTACAAGTCTATTTCCAGATAATGTTCAGTGATCAAGTTTCGTACAATTTAGCGACCTTGCTGGAGGATTGAATCGATACTAGAAGCAGAGCGCACAGATTCAGAGTAAAGTGTTGACACAATACAAATTGATAGTTTCTCAGAGTATTTGCTGTTACTGTCATCTAAAACTTGCATTACTTGCCTCATACTAGGCCTTTCGTGTGGATTATCACTGCAACACATCAAACCGAGCCTCAAAATGAGCTCGATTTCTTCGGTATCATAGTTACCTGCCAATCTAGGATCAATTGTCTTAAGGATTTCTCCGTTTTCCCAGCATTGGAACACCCAATCCACTAAATTCTCCTCTTCAAGGGACTGCAGTGATATTGGCCGTCTCCCACAAACCACTTCAAGCATGAACATTCCGAAAGCAAAAACATCAGTATTAGTTGTAGGTCTTCCTGTGACAGTCAACTCGGGTGCAATGTATCCAATCGTTCCAACCACACGAGTTGTATGAGGACCTATGTCGTGATCATATAATCTCGAAAGCCCAAAATCCCCTAGACGAGCATTCATTTCACCATCTAAGAGAACATTACTTGCCTTAACATCACGATGTACAACTACTTGTTCCCACTCTTCATGCAGGTACAACAATGCAGATGCCACCCCTTTGATGATTCTGACTCGTTGATGCCATGAAAGGCTTGGGTTCGCGTCATTGAAGAGTAGCTTATCGAGGCTTCCATTAGGCATGTAATCGTAAACCAAAAGAAGCTCTCCTTTTTTTCTACAATACCCTAAAAGTTGAACCAAATTTCTATGCCTTAATCTTCTCATACTAGCAATTTCCGCCACAAATTCTCTTAAACCTTGTTTGGAATCATGTGAAATTCTTTTCACCGCGACTTGGGTTTTCGTATGAGGTAGTGTACCCCTATAAACCTTTCCAAAACCTCCCCAACCGAGAAGCTCGGCCTCTTTAAACCCTTTTGTAGCTCGGTATAAATCCTTGTACACAAACCTATGAACCGAATACTCTGATTCCCAACCTTCGTGCAATTCTTCATATTTCTTCATTCTTACTACCAAATAAGCTCCCAACATAATACTTATGAAAAACACAAGTAGAACAACTAAAGGAAGTACAATAGCAAGACTAAATTTCTTTTTCGGATATAATAAGGGTGGAAGTAGAGGAAGCTCAGAAGGGTCTAAACTTTGAGCTTCACCACTTTGATTCCAACTCCAACCGAGAATGTAATGTATATTAGTCGATAAACCAGTGGATGAAGAAAACCCGATATAAACTTCTTTCGTTAAAACCTTAGAAAGATCAACACGAGCTGATAACAAAGAACGATTTGGTTTCGGTTCATCACTTGGAGCCAACCTTACACTCACCAACTTCTTGGCAGCATCATAATCTATCCAAACATGCATCGGTTTTCCACTAGTGAGATCTAGCCTCTTATTTTCACTGTCATTTTCGGATACGTATATTGCAGTAGCAGCTGTGACAGAATGCAGACCATTAATATCGATTCCAACATGATTAGCATCGATATCATCAAACCCTGCATTCTGAACAGTGTCTAATTCCACTGCAAATACATGATTTGTAGGAGAACCATTGTTCGAAGCATTAAAAAGGCCTAAGTATTCAGCTGGGACAGTGTGAGTGAAATCCATAGATGGTGACATGACAAAGGCGATCCCATGGCCACTATGTGGGATATCAAATTCGCGGTATATAGCAAACACAAATGAAGTAGAAAAGGAAACATTTGGTTCTAGTTTCATAAGGGAATGATAAAAGGCATGACCCTTTTGTAGTTTTGTGGTGTTGGTTAGTTGAAGTAGACCATTTGGATGGATTTCTGCAAGCCCATCAAGATGAAGCTTTGTTTTGGTAAAACCATGGTGTATAAATTGATCATGTTCTTCAGCAATGGAAATTACTGAAGAAAGGAGTAAGAAAGAGATCAATGAACACAGTTTTCTGTCATAAGTATACATTTGTCTGAAGAAAAAATGGTGTAAAACTTCAGAAAATCAACTTTTCATGTTTGTTTTTGCTTATTATAATGAATTTTAGGGATCAAATTACTTGGAGAAAAGGTTGTTGGTGATTTTCTTCATCAATTCTAAAGTCAAAACATGGTGGGTCTTTAAATGTTCAGTCTAAAGGTAAAAGAATGAACTATTGCAAAAAATCAAGAAACTTCCTGCAAAAATTCAAAAGTTAAAGGTTGGTAAGAGAATTACAATCAAATTTGATGGGTATATATGGATTATTTGTATACCATTTATTGGACGTTCAATATGTGTGGTCTACAAAATATGGGGATTAAGTTAGCTCGTACAGTTGCATCGGGTTCATGCTCACATGTTTATCAGAAACGCAACGATCCGACATTTACCCGATCTTATAATCGAATATGACTTTAGCTCGGTTTCAACATAAACTAAAAATTATTATACGTAAAAATTAATGTGGACACAGGATCAGATTTTGTCCTTATTCATAACACGAGACCCGTGATCAACCTAAAAGAACACCTTTATTCAATATTAAGGGCAGAGGTGTTCATTTGGGTCATCGGGTTGATTTCGGGATAGGTATTTTGGATCGGTTTGAAATAAGCTTTGTGTCCTTTTTTACATAATTTGTAAATCATTTTTGAAGTCAGCACAAATCGCGTTCAATTACAAAGTCGGATATATTTTGGGTCATCAGGTGTGTTTTGAACACTTATAATTAAGGGGTACCAAACTCTTAAAGATTTTTTCACCTATTTAATTGAAACTTTTGATGAATGTGTAAATATAAACTTAAAGTTGGTGGATAACACAAATAAAGTGGGTTGTAGAAATATGTGGAGACCAGATTAAAAAAGAGAATAAATTAATCGATACCAGCTTATAATTGTGGAAATACAAGGTGAACATACTTATAAAGTGTGCACATGTATTTGTTAGGTTGGACTTATTATCAATATTAGCGTATAATAGGGGAAACACAAGGTGTATACCCTTCATCAGAGAAGAAGATACCATTTCAAAATCATATGACAATGAGAGGAAGGGTTCAACGACTTATAAAGTGTGTACATCATTTTTAATTTATCAATATGGGATAACACATCCTAATACCCCTTTCACATGCAAACCCCCGTCAAGTATACCTATTGAAGTAATCAATTACGGTAGGAGTGTCATTCTTTTTGGACCTACCATTTAATTTTTGATTGAACTATTGCCTGTGATACCATGTTAAATCAGGCTGGACTTATAGTTAATGTCAGCGTATAAAAGAGGAAACACAAGGTGCACACATTTTATAAGATAAGGAGATACCGTCCTAAAATCATATAACAATAGAACGAAGAGATTCAGTGACTTATAAAGTATGCACACCACTTTAATTAATGGATATTAGGATTATACCCTGCTATGCACGGATTTCATTCAAAATATTTATTTTAATACTTACTATTAAGCAATATTTATAAATTGATTATTAAAATGTGTGTGTATGTGTGTGTATAATATATATATATATATATATATATATATATATATATATATATATTAATGTTAATTTTGAAGTTATATTAATATTATTGTGTTTCGGTTCTAACATTATTAATGTGAATACTAAATGCTGATATAATGCACATTATGTAGGTGAAGAAGCATATAGTTTAATAATAATAATAATAATAATAATAATAACCGTTGGAGAGCTTCTCTCACAAGGTCCTTCATGGCGATTTGGATCTGGTAAGCACGCAGCAGCTCACGGCGTTTAGTTAATCTCCCACGGTGGTCAGTGGTCAACGGCCTAATGGTTCCACCACTTGTTAGTCTCCCCGGTGATGGTTTGTTTGGTTCAACAGCAGTAGGTGGTCTCCCCTTAACGACTTGGTGGTTCAACAACCTTGTTTAGTGTTCAATAGACTTGAGCTCCGGTTTGGTGGAGGTTCACTGCACAACTGCAGCACTCTTTTCCGGTAGTCTTCCTTTTCCACTCTGGCCAATCTTTTGGGAGGTGGCGGTGGTCTTCCTCTTGCTATGGGTTTGTGTGTTCTTCATTTCAGGGGTTCTTTGGTTCACGGCTGAGTTTGTGTGTTTGTGGGTTCTTCATTACAGTGGGTTTGTGTGTTCTTCTTGCTACGGGTTCACGGCTGAGTTTGTGGGTTCTTCATTACGGTGGGTTTGTGTGTTCTTCCTGCTACAGGTTCATGGCAGGTATATTCCGGCTGAGCTTGTGTGTTCTTCCTCTTCTTCTTTGGGCATTCCGGTACGGTGGTGGTTATTATAGTAGTTGTTTGGTCTTTTGATGGGTTGGGCTATTTGTTGGCTGGATTATGGTGGTTGCTTTTGTTTAGTACAGGGTTTCGGTTTATGGTGAGTTCAGGTCAGGTTTCGTCTGTGGGTTCACGATGAGCCCACGGTGAGTTCTCGGCCAGGTCTTCTTCTTGCCCTTCTCTATGTGTGGTTTTGGTTCTGTGTGTGGTTTTGGTCCTTGTGCTTATAGTGGTCCATGTTGTCTCTTTCCCTTCTCTCTGTGGTATATGTTGGTGGGCTTAGCTAGCTGTTGATGGTGTTAGTTGGTTGTGTCAGTGTGGTGGCTACTTGATGCTTTGTTCTTAGATTCTTTGGCTTCTTTTTCTTTGCTTCATATTATGTTGTTTGGCTTTCCTTTTCGATGATGGTTGCTATGGTTGTTGATAGGATTCCGTGCTCGTTTAGGGGCCGTGATGGCTGTAATAATGGTGGTGCTAAGAAGTACTTAATTGATCACCTAGGGTCACACCATTTTAGCTTTGATGAGTCCAAGTGTCATCTTAAAGATCATATCGCCAGTGACCCTTGCTTATTCTTTTCCCTTCACGTTGCTCTTAAAAAAAAGCTGGTATTTGGCTTTGTGGTGAGTGTTTGCGCACCCACTCCTTCAGTAAGAATTGTAGACATATCAATGGCTCTGTGATTCTTGCCCCTACCTCAGATCATGATGCGATCCATGGTATCCCTCGCCCTATGGCGTTGGCTAGTGTTTCTAGCTAGTCTGATGAGCGTACACCCTCAGGTTCTTCCAGTGGCTTCCTCTCCCCTAGTTTTGATGTTGACCTTCTTGGGCGTGTGTTTTTGAAACCTCATCGAACAGTTAAAAGCATCCCGCCCAAACTACGTTTGGGCTTTGCGAGGGTTTTCCTTCAGGCTCTTGACACGGTTTTGGCTTGCCCGAGTGACATATCTGTTCGAGTTCAACTTCTTATTCTGCCCTGTTGTGTTTTGGGTACTTTCTTACCTAAGAATAGAGCTGAATGTAGGTCTGGTATGAGGGAATGTTGTCAGTTTGATAGTATTTCAAGCGCCATTTCTAGATGGCGGGACCCTGGTGACAAGCTTTGTCTGATTTTGGACTGTTTAGCTGGGTACCCCCTCTGTGATAGTGTTAAGAAGGTTTATAACCTTGAGGGCTCCAATTTATACCAATGCAAACGTAAGCTTGGAGATGGGCATTTTACAGTAGCTATTAAGATGTTGTCTCTTGATTCTAAGCACCTTTTTGCACCACCTCCGGTTCTACCCTCCATCTCTTGCCATGGGGAAGCCCTTGTGTAACCAAAGAAGAGGTGTTGGGTAGGGTTCATAGCTTCCCTTAAGGAACCTTGTGTGGTAGGGATGGGCTTAGAGCTCAACACCTTATGGACATGCTAGGAGGTGCTGCGATCGCCATTGCTGATAGTTTGTTGTGCTCCATCACCAAGTTAGTCAACCTGTTCCTTAATGGGAAGTGTCCTAGCATGCTTGGTAGTTACATAGCTCGTGCTCATCTAACTCCTTTGGTTAAGCCAGGAGGTGGTATTCGTCCTATTGCTGTTGGCATGGTGTAGCGTAGGTTTATGTCTAAGGTTGCTGCTACAGTTGTTGGGAAAACCTTAAATTCATGTTTTGAAGACTTCCGGTTTGGAGTAGGAACACAAGGGGGTAGTGAAGTCATCCTTCATTCTTTTAATAGGCTCGTCGAATGCAAAGATGATGTATTTGGTCTCTCTATGCTTTTGGTGGATTTCGAAAATGCTTTCAATCTTGTGGATAGGAGTGTCATGTTATCTGAAACAAGGTTCAGTGCCCTTCTCTCGCTCCTTGAGTGGAATTCTGCTACTCCCAACCTGCTCAATTATATTAAGGTGAATCTATTCTTTGGTCTTGCCAAGGTGTCCAACAAGGTGACCCCTTAGGCCCTCTGCTTTTTGCCCGTATTTTACATCTCTTGGTCTTGAAGATCTAACAGTCTTGTCAACTCAACCTTTAGGCTTGGTACCTTGATGATGGTACTATTGTTGGTGACACCCTTATGGTCGCTAGGGCCTTACGCATTATTAGGGAGGATGACCCATCTCGTGATTTGATTCTCAATGTGGACAAGACCGAACTTTTTTGGCCTAGGGAGGATCCCCGGAGTAGAGCCTGGAGTCTTCCAACCCAACATATCTCGTCCTCATGCAGCGGTGAAACTTCTTTAAGGGCCTGTGAGTACAAATCATACCTTTCGCTGAATTTTCCATGAAGAGGGTTTCCAAAACCATTGAGCTCATGACATCTATTAGCAAACTTCATGACCCACAATGTGAACTTCTCCTCCTCCGTAACTGCGCGGGTGTTGGTAGGTTATCTTATGCGATGAGGACTTGTCCCTCAGATTCGTTTGGGGATGCACAGGTTCAGTTTGATGCTGCTTTGCGCGCTTCCTTGGAGAGGATAGTCACAACTTCGGGACCGCGGTTTGGGGATTGGCAATGGAGGCTAGCCACCCTCCCAATTAAAATGGGTGGCCTTGATATCTACGTGGCAGGTGATATTATTAATTATGCCTTGCTTGCTTCTCGTCTTCAAACTCACTCGCTCCAAGCTAAGATCTTGGCTAACAGTGATATCTCCTCTATGGGTCCCGCTTTTGAACAGACCCTTGGTGCCTTCCGTGTTTTATGTAGTTCCAATGCTTTTTCTCTCATCGATGAACCCGATGCCCCCCAAATGATGAAAATGTTAACCGGAGCTTATTTTAATGTTGTCAAGAATAGCCTTGCACCTACCTACATGCTCACCCCAAGACAAGTAGCAATTCTTTGTTCCACTAAGGAACCACATACACAAGATTTTTTGCTAACCATCCCCATTGACGGCTTGGGCCAAAAGATGAACTCTCGTCAATTTCAGTATGTACTATGTTATCGGCTCACCATTCCCTTGCTTGCAGAAGATAGTTTATGTCCAAGCTGCAACACCGCCAAGATGGATATATGGGAGGGACCATGCAGTTCATTGCTCTAGTGAGGTTGGTGTGAAGTTTCGACATAATATGGTTCGGGACATGCTCGTGGATATCTCTTGTGAAGTTGGGGTTTCCGTCCGCAAGGAGGCACCTTTAGGGTTTTTGTTAGAGACGGGGAATGACCTTAGGCCAGCGAATCTTCTTCTGTTTAACTGGGTTCATGGCAAAGATGCTTGTGTGGATGTGATCGAAAGCTCGCCTTTTGACGGTACAGGGGTCTCCTCATGGGCTCCTAGTGCTTCTTTAGCCAATGTCGCGGAAAGAAAGAGGAAGAAATACACGGCAAAGTGTGAGGAGAATGGCTACAAATTCATCCCGTTCGCTTTCTCCACTTTCGGAGAATTAGGTGAAGACGTGCTTGACTTGCTATCAAGGAGTTCATCATATTCTTCAAGTAACTCCAGTAGCACCAAATCTAAGCCCTATATATTTCGTAGGCTAGCTTTTTGTATTCAAAAGGGTGTGGGCTCTCAGCTTGTCGTTCGGCTCCCTACCAACTTCTTGTAAAGTTTTTCTTTATGAAATGAATTGCATTTATAATAATAATAATAATAATAATAATAATAATAATAATAATATTTGATAAGAAAATGCAAGGATAATAAGTACGTGAGTGATTGTTGTTGTTTGATTAAATGGAGGAGTTGAATAGTTTTAATTTAATTTGGAGAAATTTTATAATCTTTAAAAATATATGTATAATGAACTCATTTGTTTTCGTGAGTGTAAAATTTTAGATTATATAAGTGAATTTAAATAAATTTATAAAATAAGATAAATAGTTTTGAGGATAAAAGAAGAGAAATAAATACCTATATGAAATGACAATTGGCACAAATAATTTATGAAGTAACAAATGGCTTATAAATTAGTAGAATCTGTGATGGACAAACCATTCCAATAGTATTTTGTGATAATCTTGCCATTATAAGGGCTTTTGTGATTATCAATTGAAATTGGATAATTTTAAGCAAATTTAAAATGGGGTTATCATTCTCTGTCTATTTAGAATAGAACTATTTGTCACAAATATATTAGAGTTTTTACGTCAAAATCGTGTCATTTCAAAGGTGCAAATAGTCAGGGCCGGCCTGGAGATTTTATAGGGCCGGCCCGGAGATTTTATAGGCCCGGGGCAAAAAATAAATTATGGACTAAAATTATAAAATACTATATATTTATAATTACGAAATTTATAATATCAAAAAAAAAATTACACATTAATAATAAATCTCGATGTTATCTGCTTTTTGTTTGATAATCATACATTCAGAATTCAATAATGAGTAAATAAGGTATAATTATCATTGATAGCAATTTGGCTTGGTAGTTGAATGCACAATTTAATCACAGAAGGTTTTAATTTCAATGCATATGAAGACAAAATTTATGTATTTTTTTCGTGGGCCCTGGGCATAGGCCCTTCTTGTCCTTGCCTAGGACTGACTCTACATATAGTACGATATATAATACTTTTTCTGTCTTTTTAATTTGTATCAAAGAAAAAGTGGGTTATTTTTAAAAAAGTAATAATAAATAAATAGAGAGAATGAATTGTGTGGATGAAATTAAAAGAGAGCTAAAATATATAAATGAGATTAAAAGAAAGTGATGGACTTTTATCTAAAAAAAGTAATAATACAAGTTAAATAGAACGAACCAAAATAAAAAATGCTAGAAATTCAATAGAACAGAGAGATTACTAATAAATAAGTCAATCACATGATAAACTCGAATTTGTCAAAAGCAGTTCATTAACATATTTTCAAAGAGGTGTGACTTTAACGATGGTAATACTCCATTTTTAATCTGCAACTGCTACAAAGTGTAACTTTCTGACGGAGTGATGGGTGCCCCAAAATTCAACAATTGACTATTTCCACAGATCACACGTGTGAACCAAGTGTCCAAGTCTAACCTCAAAGTTGCATTCAGATTTTAGAAATTTGCTTATACAATATATACCCATACGTCTCTTTCAGTTTGCACTATAAAACTACAAAAGCTCACACATATTTAAATTTTATGGCGTAAATTCAAAAAGATAAACAAAATATATATAACATTAAACATATATATTTGCATAGAATCATAACACATACTACAATGGTGTGACAAAATAAAAGTACATACTCAATTTTTAGATCCTATTTATTTTACCACAAATTCTCATATGAAAAGGTCTCACGGTATGACCATTTTAATTGGGTTGGCTCAATGTATATTTATTATCTTAAACTGATAATTGATAACCTTTAAGTGAGCACATGTATTTTTATAGTGATGACTTTTTATAGTCTTAAAGTTATCACTTATCACTTATAATCTTAAAGTGATCAATTAACATTTCAAAGTGATCACTTAGAGAAATGGGCTTAGTTATATGGCCTCGTTTTATCTAACGACCGAGTTTTACTGTAGAATCATTGCTGTGTGAAGCATAAGCAGATGAGCCTGCAGAAGATACAGGAAATGCACCCAAACTTCGATTGTTATCGAAATTCGTATACGCAGCTTTATCATCAAAAGGAATCATCTCAGGCAAAGCCCCATCACCATTCAAAAACTGTATCACTTGTCTCATGTTTGGTCTTCCTTCGGGTCTTGGATTACAACAGAGTATTCCTAACTTTAAAACTAGCTCTATTTCATACACAACATACTCTCCTCCTAATTTGGGATCGCTTGCCTCAATAATCATCCCTTTCTTCCAATATTCGTACACCCAATCGAGCAAATACATTTCCTCGGTTGAACCTTGAAGGGTAATTGGACTCTTCCCACAAGCAACTTCAAGGATGAATACCCCAAACGAGAACACATCAGTACTAGTAGTCGCCTTTCCTTTTCGAGTAAGCTCGGGTGCAAGATATCCAACAGTTCCAACTACATGAGTAGTTTGAGGATTAGTACCATGATCATATAATCTCGCTAATCCAAAGTCACCTAATCTTGCATTCATTTCCCCATCTAGAAGGACATTACTTGCTTTAACATCTCTATGTATAACGACTTGCTCCCACTCTTGATGAAGGTATACCAGTGCAGAAGCTACCCCTCGAATAACCTTGAATCGTGCATTCCATGAAAGATTCGGTTTGCCCTCTTCGTAAAGATACTTATCAAGACTACCATTCGGCATGTAATCATAGACTAATAGAAGCTCGCCTTTCCTTCGACAATACCCTAGAAGTTGTACCAAGTTTCGGTGTCTTAATCGTCCCATACAAGCAACTTCGGCAACAAATTCCTTCATTCCTTGGCCCGAACCATGTGAAACTTTCTTAATAGCAACTTCAAGTTTAGGTGATTTTAACACCCCTTTATAAACCTTCCCAAACCCTCCAGCTCCCAAAAGATCCTTGTCTTTAAACCCTTTTGTAGCTTTGTAAAGATCCTTATACGAAAATCTCTGCAAGAGGTATTCCTGCTCCCAATCTTCCACAACTTCCTCAAACTTCCTCCTTCTAATCACATAATAAATCAAACCAATACTTATAACTACAACCGATATAACAATCAACAAAACCATTGAACCAACACTTAATTTCTTCCCATTTCCATACCGAGGAAGCTTAGGAAGTTTCGATAAATCAAGGCTCTGAGCGACCTTTCCACCATGGGCAAAGCTCCACCCAAGCAGATAGTGACTACTAGCCACTGACCCAGTCGAGGAAGTAAAACCCACATACATTATTTCCTTAACAATGGCAGAAAGATTAACATGAAAGGATAACAATGGCCTACTTGGTTTATCCATTCCAAGAGGAGCCATTATTACATTAACAACCATGGATTTATGATTATAATCAATCCAAATTTGAATTGGTTTTGCACCAATAAGACTAAGACTTTTGTTCTGTTTCTCGACATCAGAAAAATAAGAAGCAGGAGCCGATACATTCGAAATCAAACTGTTAATATTAATACCAACATGATTACTATCAATATCATTGAATTCATAATCCTGAATGGTATCTAATTCCACAGCAAAAATATTATCTGAAGGTTTAAAATCTGATGAAGAATTAAAGATACCAAAAAACTTTCCAGGAACCCCAGTGGGAAATTCCATTTTTGGGGAAAGAATAAACACAATTCCATGGCCACTAATGGCTTGAATTTCTGGGTACATGGCAAAAACATAAGTGGTAGAAAATGAATAAGATTTTGAAGATGAAAAGTTTAGTGGGTTTGGATGAAAAGCATGAGCTGTTAGCTGTTTTGTGTAGTTTGTTAGTTGTAACAAGCCATTAGAGTGGATTTTTGCAGCTCCATCTGTATGAAGTTTGGCATTCTGGAAATTTTGATACATGAATTGGTTTGAATTATTCTGAGCTTGAATGGTTGTGTGTGGGAAGGTGCAGAATAAGAAAACTAAAACATTCAGGATGATTTTGAAAGCCATTGATGATGAACAGAGATTTTTCTCAAGGTATAGACAGATAAATGAAGAAAATTATAATTCTAATTATAATAATTATTAATTTATTATTATTAATATATGAAATGGTTGTAGGGAAATTTAAGAAACAGGAGTCTGAGTCAATGCAATAGCCTTTGGGGAAGGGCAGTAGGTCAATTAAGTTGGTAAAAAGATGATTGGTATTCTTATGTGAAAATAGAAAATACCAAATGAAGTAGCACTACTAATAAAAGGTGGAGTATTTCGCAAGTCTCCACCTTGTGGCTTCTTTTATGCCTATTCAATGAAAAATATTATTCATAATAATATAAATCAATGTGTACTATAAGAAAAATATTATTATCAGTTGGGATGGTTGATTATTCAAATTATAAGTAATTTTTTGTGATATATAATATATTGTAGACTCCACCAATTGTGAATAATCTGTATTATTATGATATTGTTAGTTTTGGGCCGCATCTGCATGGAATTCTTTTTGAGCACCTTTATAAAAGGCCTCATACTAAGTGTGAGTTGTTGCATTACTTATATGTTTGTCAATATTTTTTTATTTTTACGACATGAAACTTGGAATTAAACCTATGCAATTTATTCAATAAAAACTAAGTCGGGTTCATATAAAAATGGGTCAGATTGGGTCAGGCTCAAACCAAAAATAATTAACCTTCATTCGATGGGGCCCTCTCGGCCTGCTCCAACCCGACTCGACCGGTAAATAATTTTGTTCTTAAAAATTTTGCATTAAAATAAACATGTTTTATTGAGTAAAATGCCTTATGATTTAACTACTTGCTTTTGTCAATTATAATCCCACTATAGTTTGTTATAAGTCTATAGTAATTTATAATAATTCAAAAAAGATAATAATAAAGGCTTGTTTAAGGCCTATATAAAAACTCACGCGTTTTATTTATGTTGATAAAGGACTTGTTTAAAAGCTAACCTTATTAAAATTCAACCCTTACAAAATCCACATATTTGAGAGTCTAATCTGGGCTCATAATCCATTACACAGCTCTACTTAAGATAGAAAATTTAAAATAAGCATTTTTTGAAAAAGAAAATTCGTAAATGAGCTTCGTCAAAACTTATATCCCAAAATAAGCGCCTCCAATCCAATGCTAAGGGTTAGAAGTTGTTCACTGTCACTAACAGCGGGCTGCTAACAGCGAGGGATTGCTGAGCTGACTTTCTTTGACTCAGTTAGATGATTGCCCGCTGTTAGTAAAAACGGGCCATTAACATCCAAAGTCAACAACAGTCAAAATGTCAACAAAAGTCAACCTAATCGCCTCTGTTGGTAAGAACGGGCGATTATTTTGCTGAATTTTGTTGACTCACCTAAGTAATGGTCTGCTGTTAGTAACAGCAAACAAACACCAAACCTTAAAATTGGGCTTAAGATGCTTATTTTAGGATAGAAGTTTTGATGAAGCTTATTTATGAATTTTTTTGCAAAAAATGTTTATTTACTTCAAATTTTCCTTAAGATGTACACTCAACATACATAACACTAAATTTTACTTCACAAATTAAGTAACGTTTTATCAATGAAACAATACAAGAAAAATTAATAAACATAGTATAATTAAACAAAGACTCACTAAAATTGCCAAAAAAAACTACCAAACTCATATTTTCAAATCAACTAGCTACATGTGCTAGTTGTTGTAAAAATTCAAAGGGGAAAATGCAGGAATTTTTAGTCGAGCTAAACTTAAATAGTTGGTTCGAAAGAATGGTGTCCGTATTCTTATTGGTTACTTTCACATACAAATTTAACGGAGTCCGAAAAAACTAGAATTTAAATTTGTAGCAAATCCAACAAGTCATACCAAAATTGTCTAGTCAAAGCCATTGCGATATCATCCAAAAAGTTGAATCTAAAGGCAATACAAAATATCTGAGATCGAATTTATCTTGTACGAGTTCTTTGTAGCTCCCTAGCTATATACACATAAAATGTAAAAATTAAATTAAATAAAATTAAATTAAAATTGTAAAAATAATATTTGTCCATTAATATTAAAAAGTAAAAATTAAATTAAATTAAAATTGTAAAAAGAAATCTCCCAATTAATATTATTATGTATATAAACAATTTCAGAGAAATTATTTACATCAGGTTTCAGAAACATGAACTTTTACAGATAACTTAAGTTCATGAAAACAAAGAAACAACATGATTTCAAGAGAAAACAATTATTTTTACATATAATTATACAAAAGCTCCGAAATTAAGTAATCTAATCCTCCAATTATATGTAACTGACTGAATTCAACGGCCATGATGACGGATTGAGTTATCAGTAAAGAAAGTGTTAGCTGACACCTGAAATGAGGATGGAAATGAAGCAGATACTCCCCAACAATCATCAAACAGACCATTCCTTTCAAGATCATAATCAGATGGTACATCTGGTAAAACTGCATCCTTCTGAAGAAATTGAACCGCCTGTCTCATAGTCGGTCTAATTTCCGGTTTTGGATGCGAACAATGCAAGCCGAGTTTTAGAACAAGTTCCATTTCTTCATCAATATAATATCCTCCCAGTTTAGGATCGCTCGTTTGAAGAACATCGCCCTTCTTCCAGCAATCAAAAACCCATTCAACCAAAATCATATCTTCACCGTCAAAATTAAGCAGCCGAAAAGGCTGTTTTCCGCAAGCCACCTCAAGTAAAAATACTCCAAATGCAAACACATCGGTTGCTGGTGTTGGCTTGCCTGTTATACTGAGTTCGGGTGCAAGATATCCCACTGTTCCAACAATGTTGGTACTTCTAGGATTACTTCCATGATCATATAATCTAGCAAGTCCAAAATCACCTAGTTTAGCATTCATATCAGCGTCTAATAAAACATTACTTGCCTTCACATCACGATGAAGAACGACTTGTTCCCATTCTTCATGTAGGTAGAGCAGGGCAGATGCGACCCCCTTCATAATATTCATTCTCTGCGACCAAGAAGGGTTACAACTAAAATCGCTGCTCCGAAACAGGACCTTATCAAGGCTTCCATTAGGCATGTAATCATACACCAAAAGAAGTTCTCCTTTTCTTCGGCAATAGCCTAGGAGTTGAATCAAGTTTCGGTGTCTTAACCTACCCATGCTAACAATTTCAGCGACAAATTCCCTCATCCCTTGCCTAGAATCATGGGAAACTCTCTTAATTGCAACTTGGGTTTCGGTATTAGGTAGCAAACCTTTATAAACCTTCCCGAAACCTCCAGAGCCAAGAAGTTCAGAGTCTTTAAATCCTTTGGTTGCAAAATAAAGATCTTTGAATGAGAATCTATGAGAGGAATATTCATTTTCCCATGGTTCCTTAACCTCTTCAAACATTTTCCTCCTTAGCAAGTATGCAACTCCCGCAATAAGAACCAACAAAAGAACAAAAACTACAATAAGTACTATTAGAAGTGTTTCGAGGTTTCGTTTTTGTTTTATAACCTTAGGAAGTGGAGGAAGCACGTCAAAATTGAAACCTTGAGCTTGCCCGATTTGACTCCAACTCCAACCTAACAAGTAATGCTCATTTGCAGTTATACCGGTAGATCCAGAGAAACCGACAAACATGGAATTAAGAAGTACAGAAGATAGATTGAGATGAGTAGACAAAAGAGGCTTGGTTGGTTTAGAGTTTTTAAGTGGAGCTATTGACACATTCATTAGCTTCTCATCTCCATCATAGTCGATCCAAACTTGCATAGCTTTGCGGCTAGTAAGCTCAAGAGTCTTATTCGTTTGTTCTTTGTCATCGATGTATGCTGCTGAAGCAGAGACGATAGAGGTAAGGCTATTAATATCAATACCAACATGGTTACCATCAATATCCCCAAAAACAGCATTTTGAACAGTGTCAAATTCTACAGCAAAGATATGATTAGATTGGAGGTTATTGTTGGTAGTATTGAAAAGTCCAAGATACTCAGCGGGAACAGCATGATCAAAGTTCATGGATGAGGAGATCACAAAGGCAAGTCCATGTCCTCCATGAGCTTCAATATCAGGATACATGGCAAAAACAAAACTAGTCGAGAAGGATCGAGTAGCATTAAGTTTGACAGGTTGTGGGTAGAAAACATGACCACTTTGTTGTTGAGAAGTGTTTGTAAGTTGTAAAAGGCCATTTGAACGGATGTCAGCAAGCCCATCAAGATGCAGATTGGCTCCTTTGAAACCATTGTAGATGAAATGGGTTTCATTTTGAGCAAAAGTAAGCACAGAAAGAAAGAGTAGGAATGACAGGTGCTGAAGTAAATGAGATTCAGCCATGAATCCTGAAAGATGGGAAGGAGATTCAGGGAGAGAAACAGACTAGATAGAAGTAAAAAGGAATCAAGTTTCAAACTTGAAACTCTGGGGAAATAGAATATGCACACGAATTCTTTGACCAGAACCAAATATGATCTCAACAAAAACCTCTTTTTCTATAGGAGGCCCACCTAAGATTTTCAACTGTGTTTAAGCATACAAAATAATTATGACCCGCCCCCTAATAGAAACTAGAAAGTCCGATTATAACATGACCATACCTACTAGAAAAAGTTATTAGATTATAGTGTAATACGGTAACAGTCGCGATCACTGTAACAGAATGCTAATGCGGTAATGAGAATGATATGGTTATCACAATGCCTAAATATTGGTCGAAACCTTAAAATATCTCTCGATATGGCCTAAAACACAGTTTTTTACACCTTTACAACGCGAGAGATATTGGTTCATTTATTTTGAAAACATTTATAACAAGGCCGATGCAATCTGATGCGGCCTTGTTTTAAACTAGAAGTAGTTACTGATTTATAATGATTAAGGTTTTAGCATTGTTGTGTTAGTGATTTACAAAATAATTAACAATAAGGGTGAACATATTCCGACCCAACTCCATGTACACGTTCCTCACTTAAATTCAACCAACAAACCAAATAAAATTAACTAAAACTCCAATTATTTTACCTTTGAAGTCCTTAAAAATATTTTTTTCAAGGCTAGGTCAAAATAATTTTAGTGTGAACGGCAAACAAGAATGACATAGTAAATGCTTGAAAAAGTCCAAATGATTGGTAGAAAATCACATTAAAGTCAAAAAATATAAATATAAAGAACAAAGCAAAGCAGAAGTCTTAGTTTGGTCCAGCCACCAGGGGAAGCAAACTACAAGATAACATTTTTATGCAAATTATATAATCTTTTTGAAGTACTGGCAGTCTCCCTCATGTTAATATTTTGGAAAACTATTTAGTACAGAAATGGACCTTTCATGTGTACAAAGCACAAAATTGTGACGGACCAATCAACATTGGCAACGACGATTTTCAACAACACATTTAAATAAAGAATTTATGTATGTTGATACTTTAACTGCTCCTAATAAATAACTTCTATTATCTTTCGATTTCTCTCCAAATAATAGAAAAGCCCCACTTCCTTCTACCTTCCATCACAAATATATGCTTAATACAATAATTCAAATAACTATTTTTATCCGTAAATCAAGCAACCAACTAACATTCAACATTATTAAAAGATAGTTTTATTTTAGTATATACAATGAATTAATGACTATATCAGCTTGCTATCTTATCTACTAAGTTTTACAAACCTAAATACATTTATTGATTAGTACTGTTTAAAGATTATTGGTTACATTATCACAACCCATCACACAAAAATACAGATGGATTTAAAGGGAGAAAAAGAAAAGGCATACTTTACAACAGTCGAGTTACCACCTATGAAGGCATAATTTCTTTCACAAAATTCATTTTCATTCATTACCCCTTGGACATGTAGGATTCACCCATATTGTGGTAATGGAAGATTACGAAGAAAAATATAAGTCTGTCGATGAGAGCTTCATTAACATAAAAGTGTTATAACATAATTTATGAAAATTAATAAAAAAAACTTATTTCTTATTACCATTATTTAATACGATAACAGAGGTTTTTTGAATCCTGATCCTAATATACAACTCTACGACCCTACAATCCTACAATCCTAAAATAGGCAACCGATCCGGAGGCTAGGTAAGATCTTAATGCTTGTAGAGTCATGCGATCCTTTTTAGTTCAACAATTTAGGTGATAGGATCATAATACGATTTTACGATCTTAAGATCCTACAATCTAATCCTACAAGGGTAGGTCCTATCGTAAAATATTTATATATAATCCAGATTTCACTTATGCACACACTCACGCACACGCGCGCGTGCACATACACACACATATATATAGATATATATATATATACATATATATATATATATATATATATATATATATATATATATATATATATATATATATATATATATATATATATATATATACATATATATATATATATATATATATATATATATATACATATATATATATATATATATATATATATATATATATATATACATATATATATATATATATATATATATATATATATATCAATACCACTATAAAATTCAAGTTTTTCTTGATCCAATTTTACTATTTTCGATTATACCTCATCAATGATCCTAGATAGAATCTCAATTCTAATAACCTTTCCAATAAACAAACAACTTGTTACTGTTTTAGGAAAAATGACCAATCATTTCATACATCCGATCAAAGAGAACATGTGAATACTTTTTTGAATGAATGAGGCATGTTATGATGTCTGAGATAGATTGATCTTTTCTAGGTCTTTATACAAACCTAATCTCTTTGTTTCAATTTGCAGTTCTCTGTCAAAGATAACTCCAAGGATATGAAACCATTACTCAGAAACGTTTAAGCATTGACAATTTGGCATGCAGATACAATATACATATCCTAGATATTGAACTTTCTATCACTTAAAATTACTACAGAAAACCATGTCAAATTCAAACATAACTAAAAATGCATACCAAAGTGGTCAAACTAGTTTTTTACCCAGTATTTATTCAAAATTCAGAATCACATAATGTTTTCTTTTAAAATCTCGGGAGAATTGCAAGAAAAAGGGCCACATAAAGAATTTTTTCCCGAAGAAGGGAAATAACAAGGGGAAGTGGAATGGGAATGGTTCCACTTCGTATGATTCGGCGGCGGTTGTTCCAAGTAGTTTTGATATCATTAGGTGCTCTTGATAGTAATGGCTGTAGGTGCATTCTTGAGAAGGGTGTTCTTAGTGTTACTTTGGGTGCTCAAGTGGTTATGAAGGGCAAGAAGGTAGGGGTCACTACATGAGCTTATTGGTTCTACCATTGAGGGTTCCGCATGTGTTAGTTCCTCAATGAAAGAGACGGATCATACCAAGTTGTGGCACTTAAGATTGGGGCACATGAGTGAGAAGGGTTTATTGGAGTTGTCAAAGAAGGGTCTTTTTAGAGGTCAAGCTATTGGTTCTATGGAGTTTTGTGAGCATTGTGTTCTTGGGAAGCAAAGGAGAGTTAGCTTTAAGGCAGCCATTCATAGGACTAAGTCAACATTTGACTATGTTTACTTGGATTTATGGGGTCCATCAAGAGAGTCATCCACAAGAGAGTCTAGGTATTTGCTCACCATCATAGATAATTACTCTAAGAAGGTTTGGGTGTTCTTCTTGAAGATTAAGGATGAGGTCTTTAGGGAGTTCAAAGATTGGAAGACTATGATAGAGAAGCAAACCGGGAAACAAGTGAAGAAGTTGAGAACGGATAATGGGCTAGAATTTGTGAAAGATGAGTTCACAAGCTTTTGCAAGAGGCTTGGTATTGTTCGTCATAGGACTTATGCCGAGAGACCTCAACAAATTGGGGTGGCGGAGAGAATGAATAGGACTTTATTAGAAAAGGCTCGATGTATGCTTTCCATGCTAAGTTGAGTAAGGGGTTTTGGACCGAAGCGGTCAAGATGGCGACATTCTTGAAAAATAGATCACCAAATACCGCTCTTGGGTTGAAAACGGCAGAGGAAGTGTGGTCGGGTTCACCGGTGGATTATTCCGGTATTAGAATCTTTGGTTGTCCCGCTTCTGCTTATGTGAATGATGGGAAGTTGGAGCCACGTTGCAAGAAGCGCGTGTTCTTAGTTTACGTGGATGGGATCAAGGGGTTTAGATTTTGGGATCCCAGCACATCAAGAATCATCACGAGCCGAGATGTTACTTTGAATGAGTCCGTGTTTCTTCATGTTGAGAGCTCAAAGAAAGCCGCAAGTGAAAGGGTGGAAAATGAGAACGGGGAAGAAACTTAAGGGGAAGTTGTAGATGATGTTCTTGATGATGATGTTGATATGGAGATACCTCAAGAAGGTGGAGATGTTCTTTCCACTTCCTCTTCTAGGAAGGCTACTGCGCCTAGGAAGGAAACATTGCCTATGGTGCAAACAACAAGCATTGCACAAAGAAGAACTACAAGGCAAATCAAAGCACCTTCTAGGTTGGGATATGAAGATGATGATCTTAGTTGGACAAGAAAGAAAGTGAAACGCCCGGCGGAAGTTCCAAGGAAGCTTGAATTTGAGGAAATGGCTGCTTATGCTCTTTTGGTGGCTAGTGACATTATTGATTTGGAGCCATCTTCATATGAGGAGGCCATGGAGTGCAAAGGTTCCGAAAAATGGCTTGGGGCGATGGAAGAAGAAATTCAATCTTTTCTAAATAATCAAACATGGGAACTTGTAGAGAAGCCAAAGGGGAAAAACATTGTTGATTGCAAATGGATCTACAAGTACAAAGAAGGGATACCGGGTGTTGAGGAAGCAAGATGCAAAGCAAGACTTTTGCTCGTGGGTTTAGCCAAGTACCGGGTATTGACTACAATGAGATCTTCTCTCCAGTGGTAAGACACATTTCTATTCGCACTGTTTTAGCTCTTGTTGCTTTGAATGATTATGAATTGGAGCAATTAGATGTTAAGACCGCATTCTTGCATGGTGAGTTAGAGGAAGAAATTTACATGAGGCAACCGGATGGGTATGTTGTTGAGGGAAAGAGGATCATGTGTGTTTGTTGTAAAAATCTTTGTATGGTCTAAAACAGTCCCCTAGACAATGGTATAAACAGTTTGATAAATGTATGATTGAAAATGGGTTTTCAAGAAGTGAGTATGATACTTGTGTCTATGTGAGAGAAGCGAGTGATGGTTCTTTGTTGTATCTTTTTCTATATGTTGATGATATGCTTGTGATAGCAAAAGACATTTTTGAGGTGAAGAAGGTGAAAAAGATGCTTAAGGGTGAGTTTGAAATGAAAGATTTGGGGGTAGCGAAAAAGATTCTCGGCATGTAAATCACTAGAGGTCGTGATAAAGGAAGGATGTACTTATCCCAAGAAAAGTACATTGAGAGAGTCTTGAAAAGATTTCACATGGATAATGCTAAGCCCGTTGCTACACCTTTAGCATTGCAAACAAGGTTGTCAAAAGAAGATTGTCCTAAAACTAAGGAGGACAAAGAGTTCATGTCATTGGTTCCATATTCAAATGTGGTGGGGAGCATTATGTATGCTATTGTTTGCACTAGACCGGACGTTGCTCAAGCTGTTAGTGTGGTTAGTAGATATATGGTGAATCCACAAAAGTCTCATTGGCTTGCGGTCAAATGGATCCTTAGGTATTTGCATGGCACATCGAATGTGTGTATTGAATATGGTAGAAAGAATGAAGGCTTGCAAGTGTTTATAGATGCAGATTTTGGTGGAGATCTTGATCAAAGAAAGTCGACTTTAGGATATGTGTTTTGTCTTGAAGGGTCCGCCATAAGTTGGAAATCTAGCTTGCAAGGAGTAGTAGCTCAATCTACTACCGAGGTGGAGTATATGGCGGTGTCGGAAGGGTTTAAGGAAGCTCAATGGCTTAAAGGTTTTGTTAGTGAACTTATGATGAAGGAATGTGTGCATACTGTTTTTTGTGATAGCCAAAGTGCAATTGATTTGGCTATGCATCAAAATTGCTACTATAGGAAAACGAAGCACATTGAGATAAAGTTTCATTATATAAGAGACACCATTGAGAAAGGGGGTGTTCTTGGATAAGGTTCACACCGAAGATAATCTAGCGGATATGTTGACTAAGTCGTTGCCTACTCCAAAGTTTGAGCATTGCTCAAACTTAATTGGTTGTTTTTGAGTTCATGAATGTACATCTCCTCATTAAGGGAGATGCACCCCTTGAGAGGTGGTTTTTCATCTTGTGAAGAAGATGGATGTT
The DNA here is from genome assembly GCF_026212465.1 of Amaranthus tricolor. Lineage (NCBI taxonomy): Eukaryota > Viridiplantae > Streptophyta > Magnoliopsida > Caryophyllales > Amaranthaceae > Amaranthus > Amaranthus tricolor. The sequence continues at coordinate 16,262,702 of NC_080051.1, read as the reverse complement.
GTTGATATATTTTTTTGTGAATATTATTGCTTGTTGTTTTGTGATGAAGATTGGGTTTATGTTTGTCACGGTGGAGAATTGTTAGAAGTGGGGACTCAATAAAGCCCAAGGTGTACATTTGATATGATGAGTATGTTGGATGTTGAAGTGTTATATGGATTGGTTGATGAATGGTGTTTAATTGGGAATATTTTGGATGGTATTTGATGGCCGCTTGACCATGGCTCGACCCAAAGAAGGGTGCTCAACCATTCGAGCAAAAGATCAGAAGCTGGCCTACACTCTGATCTCTCGCTCAACCTACTTAGTTCTCTCGATTGGTCGAGCGAAAGTTCAGGGGTGTTCTGTTTTATTCGACAGTTTAAAATCAGTACTTGGGCATTCATTCATCCCTTCTCTTGGTTCCAAAGCCTATATAAGGCTATTGTATATCCTTGTACATGGGTAATGTAAGATCATTTTGTGTATTACAATTGGAATTGAATGGAGTTTAGGGTTTTAATGAGAGGTTTTGGAGATTTGATCTATTCTCTCATTGTGATCAACTTTAAGAGGTTCTTGTCAAGAGTGGATTATAGTTTGTAATCAATACTCTAAGAAAAAATAATATTCATTCAATTGTTAAGGGTGGAGTTTTATAGTCTAATATCCCATTGATATTAGGATTTTCTCCACCTCCCAAATCTTTTGTTGGTGCACTTTGTTTTGCAATCTCTATTTTTTTTATCTTTGTTGTGTTCTTTCTTGGTTTATTTGGATCAAACTCTAACAGTAGCAAACACCTGTAAGTAATGATCAACAACTACAACATACGTTTGGCTGGACCCAAAGAGTTGTTACCATCATTGGCTAATGTGACGACTTATGCTTGCTTCTTTAGTTTTTATCATCATTGCGCGCAATGTGCATTTAGGTGTGTTTTAATCATTTGTTGGATGTGTTAAGTGCGTTTCTTGTTCCTTGTCTCCATCTTTTCTTTACATTTTACATTTTAGGTCCAATGTCACAAGTCTATCATGCATGCATGTACATTAATGGAGTAGAAATTAGTAGGTTCAATTTAATTGCCATATCAATTTTAATTTCACAATTTTTTTCTAGGCGCACCTACAGATAGTGCCTTCAGCAGGAGATGGGTTGGGTGCCTTGACAAGATTAAGCGAGAAGACGCCTTAAGATTAGCGCCTCATAGCGCTTTATAACGCCCAAGTCAAACACCTTGGAGAACCTTTTGCTCTTAGTCTTAGAATGAACCCCTTTGATACAGACACTTCTCTCTGTTTCTATTTCTCTTCTATTTATTTGAATCTTTGTAGCACCTCACACTCAAAGCCTAATTCTGTTGCTACATCTGCGCCAAGAGCCTAAGGCAACACTTAGTTTCATGGGCACGTAACGTTACATAATTTGGAGTATTAAGGATGCAAAATATATTTTCAAGTGCTTCAGTGAAAATGAGCCAAAAAAAAGAAAAAAAAAAAACAAAGCTAATGGAGCCAAAATTGGCTTTACACACGACCGAGAACAAGGTCTTGATCATCATAGTTATTTTCATCCACGAAATTTAAAAGCACGTGGCTACGGACTTGAAAGAGCCATATCACTCAAACGGGTCAAGCGAGCACTCTGATGCAGTTTTCGACAAGGAAAAGCCTGTATTTAGTGAAAATATGCATTGGCTAACACAGATAATGCATGTGTTGAACTTATGACGTGTTAAATTAAATCGATGGATTTCATTTTCTATGAATATAGGGTGATGGGCACATTAAGAGAATGATTAAAAATAATCTTTACATACTAACTCACAAAAGAATAAGCTACTCATTCGTTTCACAAATGAGTAATATCTTATTTCATATTGTTCACCTACAAGAACACAAGTGCTTTGTTTTTCTTGTGTTGATACATGTATGCCAATGTAATTTACACATCTTAATTGTACCCAAAGCACCATTGTGAGGGAAATATTACTTAAGCAAAGTTTAACATAACGCCTCTATTAAGTGTCACACACAGTTAAGGCCAAAGAAGCCAAAATTCTTTTCCGTGTTACCACTGTTATTCTTGATTTGTTCTTAAACAAGATTGTTGCTGAAAGAAAAAGATTGTCATTTGTTAATGGTGTTTATGCAGTGGCAATTTTCCATCATTATTTATTTTACACTTAACACCAATTCAAGCTAAGATATTTATTACGGTTAGTGCATTATGATTAGCTTTATATTAAGATAGTTAATATTGTGTACCACTATATTAAGGAAGTTAATATTGTATTTTACGCATGAAGCCTAACGTTTGTAATGGGCTCTAACATGTCTTGTATATATACTCTTGTGGTTATTCATTAATGAGACTGAAAAATACATTAACCCTAAATTTGACATGGTATGTCGTCGTATCCTTGAAATTCTTTCAGGACAGGTATTTTGTGCCCTTGATTACCTTCTGCCATTAATTTGTATTCCTTGCTTAATATTTGCTTATCATTGCCTTTTGCCATCATTCTATTATTACACCTTGTGCCATTTTTTTTTGCTTCTTAATTCTCTTTTTCATATATCACGTTACTACGTGATTCCATGAAGTCTGAAGGTAAAATTGATCCTTCCTCCCTATATTACCTCGGTTCTTATTATCAACTCGGAGCCTTAATTACCCATGTCTCCTTAGTCTCGTGCTGTGACTCTTGCACTGAAATCTTGTCAGAAATTTATTTTTTTTGACGGCACCATTACTAAACCTACAAATAAGAAAATGTTGCTTGAATAGGAAACAGTCAACTCCATGATTGTCTCATGGATGTTGCATAGCATGGACCCTAAACTTTCTGCTGCCATGCCCTATCACGAACATGTTAAACAGTTGTGGGATGTCGTGGCCAAGAAATATCGTGTTACAAATTGTCCTAGTGTCCAACAACTTCGTAGTGCTATACCTGATTACAAGCAAACCAAATCCATGAATATGGAGGACTATTATTCTAAACTTATTAGGTTGTATGATGATTTATTTCAGTTAAAACCAATGCGAGTGTGTGAATGTGGTTTGTGTTCTTGTGAATTGGCTCGTCATGCTTCTGCCGATCGTGACGTAGAAATACGCCAACAATTCCTCATTGGTGTTGATGATGATGAATATTCAGTGGTCCGCTCTAATTTACTGTCTCGAGATCCCATGCCTACCTTGGATGAGGCATACTTAGCTTTAGTCTAGGAGGAGCGTTCAAAGGGTATTACACGTGCTAAAGCTGTTAAGGAGATGGTCCCTCATCAAGGCGTTTATGCTATCTGTTCCACGTCTTGATCTTCTTCACAATGGACAAACCTGATAAGTCCAATCTTGTTTACACTCATTGCCATCAAAATGGGCATGATCACAACACTTGTTTCAAGCTTTATGGCTATCCCGATTGGTACGAGGAAATGCGTGCTCATCGTGCAAAAATAAGCTCGTCTTCTTACTGCTCTATCCTCACATAATTCAAAGGTTCATTCTACAATAACCGTCAAGGCCAATGCTATTTCCAGCACTATGAATAGTGCTCCTTCCTCTGTTATGCCGGTTTCTAGTGTTCCTGCCACTCTATCTGATCTCAAACCTGATCAGGTTCAGGTTCAAGTTCTTCACAATATGATTAGTAAGCAACAACTTGATCACATGACTGGTGAGTTTTCGTCTACTTGTTCTTGGCTTATTGATACTGGTGCTTCCCATCATGTTACTGGGGACGCTACGGCGTTGATTAATGTTACTAACATTCCTCATTCTCCTGTTGACTTACCAAATGGGCAACAAGTACTTGCTACTAAATAGGGTCAAGTTGTTTTATCTCCTCAACTTACTCTTGATCATGTTCTCTTTATTCCTTCCTTACAGTGTCATCTTATCTGGTCTCTCAATAAACCATGAGGTTGAGTTGCATTGTGTATTTCACTAATTACCTTTGTGCTATACAAGACCAACAAGCGGGGAACCTGATTGGATCCGGTGAACAAAAGGGCGGACTCTATTATTTTCGTCGCATTCCAACAGTGTATACCGTGTCTTCCAATCTCCGGTCCTACTACTTTTGAATTATGGCATCGTCGTCTTGGTCATCCGTTTGATAAAGTTCTCAAGTGTATTTTAATTATTAAGAATTCTCAGTCTTCCATTGGTAATAAATTACCTCGTGCTTGTATTTTGTTCCGCAAGCCAAGCAAACGAGGGAGAGATTTCCTATTAGTGATAGTAAGGCTACTCGTTTGTTCGAACTTGTCCATTGTGATTTGTGAGGGCCGTATTCTACACCCTCTTCTAATGGGGCTCATTATTTTAACTTTAGTGGATGATTTCTCTAGGGCTGTATGGGTATATTTTTTGCACTCCAAAACTGAAGTTTATAAAAGTTTTCGTCATTTTTTTGCTATGGTTGATCGTCAATTTAAATCTATCGTTAATATTGTGCATAGTGATAATGACACTTAATTTAAATGCATGCTCCCTTACTTTGCTGAAACTGGTATTATATTTCAAACTTCATGTGTGGGTACTCCACAACAAAATGGTCGAGTCGAATGCAAACATCAACATATTTTTGAATGTTGCATGTGCTTTGTTATTTCAAGGACATCTTCCTGTCTCTTTTTGGGGAGAATGCATTCTAGGGGCTATTTACTTAATCAATCGTACTCCATCGGCTCTTTTGAAAAATAAGACTTCTCTTGAAATTCTATGTGGTCAGGAACCCAAGATTGAGCATTTACGTGTATTTGGTTGTTTGTGTTTTGCTCACAACCAGCGTTCCAAGGGGGATAAGTTTGCATCCCGGAGTCTTCGATGTGTGTTTATTAGTTATCATAACAATAAAAAAGGTTTGAAGTTGTATGACTTGGATACGGGTGAATATTGTCTCTCGCGATGTTAAATTTCATGAGAACGAATTTCCTTTTGCTGACCACGCGAGTGAACATGTTGTTGATGATTTGGCTTCCTTTCCTTCTTCTCCGGATCTTAATCCTCCTTCGGAAGACTTTACTAGACTACCTTCCATTACACCACAACAGATTGCAGCTGCTACTTCTCCTTCTCCTAAGCCCACTATGCCTGCCTCACCATCCCCTTCTGTGCTTGCCCAACAATCCTCTACTGTCACTACTTTATTGGGAACCAATAATATTGTGCCTCAAGCGTCTACCATCCAACCTCCAAGTAAAGATTCATATGTTCCGGTTGTTTCTACTTCTGGACCTAATGATGCACCATCGGGTCGTAGCTTCCGCAATAAGGTCCCTTCTGTTTGGCTGAAGTACTATGTGGCACACACTGTCTCCACTCCGAGTTCTTCGCCTAGTTCACTACTCCCTTCAGCTTCCTCAAGTACTAGTTCACTTTTCTGCTGCGGTATTAAACCGCGGCATTTACAATAGGCCATCTGCTGCTATCATTAATGCTTGAGGCCAAAACCGCAGCATGTTATGGCCAAAAAACCGCAGCAAATGAGGTTTTTTTCACTAAGTACTTCGTATCTCATTGCTCATTTTGTTAATTGTGCTAATTTTTCCATTCGCCATCGGGCATTCCTCGCAGCTCTTACAGCTGCTTATGAACCTCGCTCTTGTCATGAGGTTGTGAAGGATACCCGTTGGCGCGATGCTATGCAACAGGAACTTCATGCCCTTGAATCCAACGACACTTGGGCACTGGCACCTCTTCCCTCGGCAAGAAAGCTTTAGGGCCAAAACCGCAACATATTATGGCCAAAAAATCGCATATGGGACTGTTGAACTGTTCAAGGCTCGTTCGGTTATTCTTGGTAATCATCAAGTTGAGGGAATCGATTATAATAAGACGTTTACCCCCTTTTCTAAAATGGTCAATGTTCATGCTTTCTTGCTATTGTGGCTGCTAAAAACTGGGAATTACTCTAGATGGACGTTCACAATGCATTCCTTCATGGTGACCTCAATGATCGTATGAAGCTCCCACCCGACTTTATAGTCCCCACTCCAGGTATAGTGTGTCGCCTAAAGAAGTCATTATAAGGTTTAAAACAAGCTCCTCGCTGCTGGTTCGAAAAATTGGCTAGTTCTTTAAAGTCGTTTGGTTTTCTTCAATCTTATGCTGATTATTCATTGTTCATTTTTACTCGCGACAATATTCAACTCAATGTTCTTGTGTATGTGGATGACCTCATTGTGTCTGGTAACGATTCTTCTGCTATTGTTTCATTTAAGAATTATTTAGGTGCTTGTTTTCATATGAAGGATTTAGGGCCACTTAAATATTTCCTTGGGGTTGAAGTCGCTCTATGTGCTGAAGGCATTTACTTGAGTTAGCGCAAATATTCTCTTGATATCATTGGTGAAATTGATCTATTAGGTTCTAAACCTGCCACCTTTCCTGTTGAGCAGAATCATCGTCTTGCTTTGTCTACCAGTGCTTTACTTGATGATCCCGAGTCTTATCGTCCTCTTATAGGTCGTTTAATATATTTGTCCTCACTCGGCCAGATTTGGCATATGTTGTTCATCTCTTGGTTCAGTTTATGCATTCACCACGCCATGACCATTGGGAGGTTGCGCTTCATGTGGTGCGATATTTAAAAGGTTCCCCAGGCCAAGGTATTTTGCTCCGTGCTGATTGTAATCTCACTCTTTCTGGTTGGTGTGACTCAGATTGGGCTAGTTGTCCTTTGACTCGTCGATCTCTTACTGGTTGGATTGTTTTTCTTGGTTGTTCCCCTGTGTCCTGGATCACCAAGAAACAACACACTGTTTCTCGATCTTTGGCTGAAGCTGAGTATCGGTTCATGGCGGCTATTACCTCGAAATTAAAATGGCTCAAGGCTCTCCTTTGTAGTCTCAGCATCCGACATCCTAGTTCTATTTCACTATTTTGTGACAGTCAATCTGCTCTTCATATCGCTCAAAATCTTGTCTTCCATAAACGCACCAAATATATTAAGGTTAATTGTCACTATGTTCAAGATGCTGTTCAAGATGGTACGATTATCACTAGTCATTTTACCACTGACAAGCAATTAGCAGATATTTTTACAAAAGCATTGGGCAAGCGCCAATTTCCATGCTTACTTCACAAGTTGGGTATTCATGATGTACATGCTCCAAGTCTCCAACTTAAGGGAGGGTATTACGGTTAGTGCATTATAATTAGCTTTATATTAGAATAGTTAATATTTTATACCATTATATTAAGGAAGTTAATATTTTATTTTAGGCATGAAGCCCAACGTTTGTAATGGGCTCCAGCATGTCTTGTACATATACTCTTGTGGTTATTCATTAATGAGACAGAAAAACACATTAACCCTAAATTTGACAATATTAATTATATCGTTTGTGTTATAATGTGAACAAAATAGAAAAGCATTGTTAATGAGAATATCTCCAGGATGTGTTGAGACATTTGTTTAGAGCAGATTTAATGTGAGCTAATTAAAATAATATTTGAATCCTCTAATAGTTTAGGTAACATAGAATTGAACCACCTCTAGTTTACATTTGTTCTTATTTTACTAAGAGTCACATTGCAACAACTGCAACACAATCAAAGATTATAAAACTCAAAGGAACTTTACTTGGGCTTTTTTATGATTAAAGTAGGGTAAATATGTTGACATCAGTGTTATATGTCTATCACTCAATGACGTTGATAATCATCAGAATTCAACTTTAAATTTACCACTTATACAGCTTGTGCTAATCTTGCGAAAGCTAAAAGCATTAAATCAACATTTTACTCAAAATTAATATAAAGATAACAAAAATAATGAAATTACTGACGTTTTCGTCAAAATAAAAACCTAACTAGAAATCGCCTCGTATTCCAAGAGAATCGAAGAAGTTGATTCGTTTCCTAGGTTTTTGCGTAGAAATTCAAAATAGTTAATAAATACAACCAAAAGATGACAAAATCAACAAGAATAACAACAATGGCGTTGAGATTGAGTACCATTTTCAGGTTTTGTAGATGTAAGCAATACAGCTAAAGAAGAAAATTCGAATTTCTGCTTTTTATAAA